>NC_085137.1:308650973-308675973 GCF_035046485.1 Aedes albopictus | reverse complement strand
TCACCGCATACACTATACGGAACTGTTACATGTTGCCGAAACGAGTGGTCCTATCAATTCCCCATTAAGCGTTTTAATGAATCGGGACGTCGTCATTCATATATTACCGCCCGCCACTTCCCCGGATAATTTACTGCACTTCCAATTGGGTGTGTGACCCAATTATCACCGCTCAACACTCGGACCTACAACGCAACGGCTCGTCTCACTCCGTGACCATTGACGTCGCCCGATTGGGTACCTACGCTTTATATGGGACACTTGTTTCATTCACAAAAACACATCAACACCAAAGGGACCCGACTGCATGCATCTGATCTGCGAATGCACCGCTCGCTCCGTCGCACCCCATCCCATTCCGTCCCAATCGCCAATACCTACCCTCGCTATTGGAAACCGCGAGGCGAGCTTCGCGCCGCAATGCCGGCCGGCTGGCAATGACCAAAAACCGAGCGGATACGCTCGTACATGGTAGCAATTTGTAGTACTCTACAAACACGAACCCGTGTGTGCGTTCAGAAGCTGGGGCGGATCGCGGAAGCGCGGAGCTGGAGGTGGGTATCATTAATACTCACGTGCTCATTAATTATTAATTTTCAATTACTCTCGCTCAACGCCTGCTGGGCTGGCGCGGCGGCTGGATTTGGATGGCGTGGCGTGGCGTGCGTGATTGCATGCGCGGATTGGCTCTTCGCCGTTCCGTTTTTGTCTGTTGGGCTCTGGTCAAAGTAGGCGCCGGGCGAGCGGCGGAATCAAGTCACTCGTCGTCGGACGCGTGGTGATAAGCTTGGGAGGCGTACGTGAAGCGTTATCGATACGCATGGAAGCATTTGGGAAGCCCGCCGAACGCGTAGCCAAAGAGGATGCTTCAGCCGAATCGAATCGAACTCAAAGACGTGAAACCCAGCAATGTTTATACGCGTTGCGAAGACTGTTTGCGTATCTCGAACCTGTGTTTATTATCGGTGTTTGTACGCAATTTTCAGATGTAAACATTCGCCATCGCTGGAGATGGGGAGAGAGAAAGAAGGGTACCGCGCGGGCATATTGGAATTAATTAAGATCGCAAATATTTTCCTAACCATCTCATGGATTGTAGCGAAAAGGGACGGAAGATGATTGCACTGAACTTGTTTTAGCAGCTTTGTTCTGTGCGGGATGCCGTCGTAGCTGGTGCATCTTATACTTTGAGCTTTACGTTGCGTTCGGTTATGGTAAGGTATACTCCAGCTCGGTGCGATGCGTGGAAGAATGTTCATCGCGAATTGGCACTCGTTCGAGGAATCGTGCAGGAGATTGAAGAAGCGTGGTTGGTGGTAAATTTGTATACGGTAAATTTTGAGATGACTCTAATCCAGAATTATTTCGAAACCTCTTATCTTTGTCCTTAAATGTGTCCCCTGAATTCAATTCTTGCGGCAAGATTCTTTGAGTCTGTTCCCGGAGACATCCGGAATCCCGCTGCAATTTGGTTTGTTCCCTAACCGATGCGTTCAGACCGAATCCCGCTGCAACGTCCCGTGGTTGCGGACATTTGGTCCGTCTCCGAGCGGGTGCGTCCAGACCGAAAACTACTACAACTTCTCTTGGTTGTTGACATTTGATCCGTCTCCTGGCAGATACGTCTAGCCAGAATCCCTCTGCAACCTCCCCTGGATGCAGACATTTGATTTGTTTTCCAGCAGGTACGTTTAGACCGAATCCCGCTGCAACATTTTCTGATTGCTGACATTTGTTTATTTTGTTCCCTAGCCCATACGTCCAGACTGAATCCCACTGCATCGTTCCGTGGTTGTTGACATTTGGACTGTTTGCGGGCGGGTACTTCTAGGCCGAATACTGCTACAACGTCTCCTGGTTGTTGAGTTTTCCTTCCGGCAGGTACGTCAAGACAGAATTCCGCTATCACGTCCCGTGGTTGCGGACATTTGATCAGTCTCCGGGTGGGTTCGTCCAGACCGAAACATACTACAGCGTCTCTTGGTTGTTGACATTTGGTCCGTCTCCCGGCAGGAACGTCTCCCCGTTGCAACGTTTCCTGGTGGCAGACATTCAGTTCGACTTCTGACAGGTACATCCAGACAGCTGTTCAGGACAGTCGTGAAATCGCTGGAGATGTTGAAGAACTTTTGTCGCCGAAATCGGTGCTACACCAAATCCATGACCTTAGTTCAACACGTACAGATTTACCTTGAACCATTTCTGTTTAGAATACCGCAGAATACACAGCAGAATCCCCGAACTGTGCCATGCCAGCATAGGTGCTGTGGTGTGTTGACAATGCTGATGGAGATGAGATTTTTTCGTCATTGCCAGAGGACCATCTCTGGTAGAATTTAAAAGTGCGTGTATAAGCACATTCCACAAGGATGGCGATGGAAGGCAGCAGCAGTAGCAACAACAACAGCAGCAGGTCGAGCGGAATGTAGATTAATTTTGGGGACACTCGGCTCTAGGAAACTGTCTGTCTATCCGACGGTCGGTCGTTGCTTTCCACCGAGAGAGGGGACAAGTAAAATAATAATGAATTATGTACTCGGGTGGATGGAGGGAACCTGCTGCCACGGCGGCTAGAGGGTGGAAGCTTCCGAGGGATGATGGTGGTGCGGCACAGAAAGTAATGAAAAGCTTATGTGTAGTGTGTGCAGCATGAGGGTACATAGACATCTCGATGCCCAAAAGGAAGCATGGTGGCAGGTATACATAGAGGCGAATGCTGCTGCTCTGTCCTCGCCGATGATAGTCGACGGAAGGGGGCCGCGAGCCGACGAAGGGAAGAAACGACGAAGAGAAATTAATAGTGCCCCCTACCACCCCTGGCGTGCTGCAGCAACCGTCGCTGCCGCCGGGTAACAACCTCGGCGATGTGTGAGAGCCTCCGTAGTGTACCGGTCGGTCGACGGTGACAACAGGAAGGAGGGTAGCTGACGGTTTTAGTGCATGTGTAGATGTGAGAGGGCAAGAAGAAAAGCTTGGTCTTCCCCAATCTCGAAGACCTGTGTGTCTCCTGGTTGTCTCACTATACCCGCTGCTGCTCGGCTGCTGTGGCGGTTATCGAGAGGGTGACGTAAGGTGGCGGTCGGTCGGTCGGTCGGTTGGTCGGTACTCTGTACTACACGCTGGAACTGACGACGGTGAAGGAAGACGCCCGCTCCGCTGGAGTGGGTTCGGTGGGTATAATGTCTCGATCGAAATTGCGCAATTGACGTGCGCCGTGGAAGAAATCTACATACAGCTCTTTTCACTCGCTCTCTTGCTCCGTGGCCGCCTCGTCGCTGCTGCTGGTCCCCCCGTTTTCTGGCTGATGGCAATGCTTCACTATATGTACATGTACATAGGGAGGAACATCAGCAACAACAGCAGAGTGAGGTACCATGTTTTGCCTTTTTCTTATTATGATTTATGATTATATTGTCGACATAATAAGCAATTTATATAAATTCTTCATCGTCCTGCTGGCCCCAAGCTGCAGCAGCGTAACAGCAGCAACAGCAGCAGAAGAACCGTCAGCGCAGCGGAGGCTATCCTTTCATCCTTCAAACGAATAAATTTTCATTATAAATTGAGATTTTTCGTAGCTGATTTTCAGCAGTAGCAGCAGGAGAAACATAGAAAATTGATGCAAAAACATACGCTCCACTTCATTTCTCTGGTGTCGTCGTCGTCCTCATCATCGTCATCCTCGTCGCTATACTATTGTCGGTGTCGTCGATCGCGTTCGTCCACGTGAATCATCAAAGGCAAAATCACTTAACTGCGTCGTCGTCGTTGCTGTCATAGCCGTTGTCGCAGTTGCCGGTTCGGTTGATATCATCGTATTCAGCGTTCTCCCAAACTGATATCGACAGCGGTGGAGGTAAACATAGGGTAGTGATAACAAACGTGATAGCCGATGACGGTAGGACTACAGAGAGGATAACATGCGGTGATGACGTCAGGTGGAGTTTCCTTGAATTGGTTTGTATACCTGCGACATTCATCTGAAGTGAAGAAGACTTCAGTTTTGTATGATTTTTACTGAAATCAGGTTAAATTTTATCTTATTCAGCGACAATTGTCTCTTAAGAGCATACTACCTCGACGAAACGAATGATTCGATGGGTAGATAATGCAACTCGTATGGAACCCGACAAAACGTGGAACTATACAAACAGAAGCGGAAACAGCAGTCCCTCCTCTTTTTGGAGAAAATAGTCCTACGTCAAAACGACTCTTGGATAAAGCGGAGTGTGAGGAAATCAAATGGAAATGTGGTTCTGTACTAAAAACCCGGAAGTTTCAACAGAAGCTTATTAACGCATCCCGCAACGACGTTGTGCCAAGAGCCGAAATGTGCAGGAATAAGGACGGCAGTCTCTTGACGGGCGGACGTAACGCAATTGAAAGCTGGAAGCAGCACTTCGATGAGCATCTGAACGGCGGGGAGAACGTAAATACGGGGGACCAAGACAGTGCCAATGGAGGAAACAAGTGTGAAGTGTGACTGTGAAAGAGAGGAAAGAAATGATACAACTAATACGCTGAGGAAAGTTAAGGATGCCATTCAACATCTTAGCACCAAAAAAGCAGTCGATAAGGATGTTATCGCATCTGAACTCATCAAGATGGGTCCAGTGCATCGGTTGATAGTCAGGATGTGTGAAACCGAACGGCTACCGGAGAAGGACTATAAAGTCCTATCACAGATCATATTACGTCGTCTATCATCGCATTTCATATGTGTTCGTCGGAAGTTATCAAACCGGCTTTATCGACGGACGATCGACAACAGACCAGATCTTTACCGTACGACAAATCCTTCAGAAATGCCGTGAATTTCAGGATTCAACGCATCATGAATATGGACTTCAAGACCGCATGCGCCAGTATCGAACTTACAGAGTAATGAGGATTTATACAGAATACAAGCTTGTAGACAGAACCGAACATGACTGGATTCATCTAGGATGTCATGTAATGTCATAGATGGAAATACCTTCGAGTTAGTGGAGGAACTTATCTATATTCGTACCAACTACAGATTTCAAATGAAACAGCGGTCAAAAGAGATTTATCCCTCGCCAAATGTACCATGTACAAAACGCTTATGAGACCGGTGGTCCTCTACGGACACGAGATAAAAACCATGCTCGAGTAGGATCTGCAAGTCCTTGGAGTTTCGAGTGAGGCGTGCTAATGACAACGGTGTGTAGGGGCGAAAGTTGAACCATGACACAGTGGCCGAATGCCGGACAAAACCTCAAAAATCGACTTCGACATTTTATTTTTCTAATATTTTTCTTCCATTATAGATACTTCAACTAAGAAAACCCCAAATTTTCAAGTCATTTGGTCGAAAAATGAGTCTTGTAGATTTCTTCAAAGTTGAGGTTTTATGTGCTACAATATTAGTATATATTGTCTTTATTTTATGAGCTTCCTTAATGAGTTCGTTGTAAAAGTTAGGAAGACTTGAATAATGTGACAATATTTTTTGTGTTTTTGGGTATGAATAACCATTATATTTCAGGGATTGTTTGGAATTCAATCTCAAAATTATTATGTTTTTACAATATGCAAACATATTGAGTTTTATGGAATTTTGGAGAAAAACTTCGTATTAAAGAGATCCAATACTTGTTTAGGAAACATCAGAAAACGACGCCGTATCCCGGATCTCACGTGCAATTTTGTCTAGTTTTTGGCTATATAGGTCACTGTTTGCGCATTTTTGCGCTAAGCGCGATTTTTTTTTTCTATCAGGTCACAATGGAGCCGCATGGTTATGGAGGAAGTGATATTGTTTAAAGTTTAAATTTTATCTTAACATAGTTCAAATTGACTTCAGAATACTAACAATTTAGTGTAATTTTCATTCCTGTAAGAGACTTTCACCAAGTCAGATGGTCATAAGGGGGGTGTCTGATAATGTAATGACCACAGCTTTACCATTTTTTTATTATTTTTTTTTAATATTATTTTATTTTTTGACAGAAAAACACAAGAAGGTGGGTGCTCCAGCTAAAAACAGTAAGCTGGAGAGGAAAGGAGTGATGACTAAGTATGAATAAGTCTTTATTTTCTTAGACACTAACCACTTGTTGCTTCACCAGATACACTCTTTTAACCTTCAAAAGAAAAGAAAGACAAAAACAACCGTGAAAAACATGTAAAAATAACTACAACCCTTGGTTTTCATAAACTGGTCGTTTCTTCGATTCATCTTAATCATTAGAATTGCTCAACAACCTTGGAAGCAATCTCTTCACGAACTCCTATCAAAGTTTCAATATATAGTCACGCAAATTCATTGACATCTACGTGTTTCTTTTCTACACGCACATCGCTACAGTTCAAAGCAACAATCATCTATAAAATATAAAAGGAATTCACTAAACGGCGTTAAACGCGACGTTAAATATTTTTCTGCGTAAACGTAGCGATCACCAAGGCAATCTTTGAATATTTAAATCGCAATTTTATGAAACGAACATTAAGTGAAACCCCTTATATTGGTTTTTTTAAAATTGAAGTTTTATTGTATGCAGTGCCAGATTTAGGCTTCAGGGGGCCCGGGGCAAACTTTTTGGAGTAGGCCCCCTAAAAGCAAGATTTTAAAGATGTAAATCTTATATTATTTTTTTGTCAATGTTGTGTAATTCGTATTTTTTTAGATTTTTACTGTTTTTTTGCGATTGCAATATTTTACGAGTACTTCCAGACTGAAAAAAGTTAGGTCTTTAGGGGGCAACTGTTGCAATAAATTTAGAAAAACGTCGGTGAAACCCAAAATATAGATATGTAAAACCACTGCTCCGAGGTGTTTTAGTAAGCTAGGCTTCCAAAATTGATCCCAATTTCCTAAACATCTCCTGGAATAATTATCATATCTTTCCCATAAAAACATCTGTCCTCAACGAACTGAGGCAGATGGGTATTGAGTACACTGAAGTTTTTTTACACGGTACCGCGTTATTTCAAAACCCGTCGTCAAAAAGCCGAGTTTTTTTTTCAAAAACACGCGCAAAATAGTCAGGATTACATCCAACGTAACTTGATTTTTTTTTACTTTTTTTACGACGTTTTTTTTTTTGAAATAACGCGGTTTTTTACGCGGTTTTTTTACGCGGTACCATTACCGTCGTAAAAAAAAACTTCAGTGTATGTGTTTTCAGAATATAATCGTATAATCAACAGAAGCATGCACAATCATTGTCAAATAAGTGATTGAAGTGTTAAACTATCAATGGAATGACATTTCTATTGATATACAAAGATCGTTTAATTTACTCTGAAAAAATAATCTTTGGTTTAGAAGAAACGTTAAGAAACGTTTTTATTTTTTTTTCTACAGAACTAAATAAAAACTTTCAAGAGGTTTTAGAGAAACTCGTATACATCAAAATAAACAAGAAACTTCTTTTTATCCAATTGATGAATATTGTATACCTCTCTGGAGAAACAATTGGATCGTTTAGTTGTTGTTGTTTTTTTTTTTTTTTTTTATTTCAATTGTTTTGCATTTATCAATAAATTGACAAAACAGTTTTATGCTTATAGAATGGCAGCTCATATAGAAGAAAATATCCCACAAAAACTGTAAATCCATCTAAAAATAGTGCCAGTGCACCAAAAATCATGAAGTTTAGGATTTCGATTTATTCTCCAGTCAAATTTCAGATTATGAAGTAATCTCGATACTTTGGGTAACCCAACAACAACTACTCTAGGACAACTGTGTTTTATATAAGTTCGTTGAACAAAATATATATAGTGCTTCGGGATTCTTGGGGGCCCCCTCAATCGGGGGGCCCGGGGCACTTGCCCCCATTGCCCCCCCTTAAATCCGGGTCTGATTGTATGTTATTCATGCAGTTTCGTTAAACACATTTCTACTGAACGACACACAGAGTGATAAAGATTTTGAAGATATTTGCTGGAACTCTACGATCAACGATCAATCGATCAATTCTGACTATACAAGTCAATGGTTGCTCCTCCGTGATTGATCTGAACTGGTACCAGTTGCACTGAGATCCAACTGAATAAGGGGCTGGGACATTCCACTTATTCTCAAAGTGCAATTTTAGCAGCTCATGCATATGTGATCATTAACGGCGCCGGCCAAGTCCTTATAGTCAGCTGGGAAGGGAAAGGAATGTTAGAGTGTACTGGTTGTTGCTACTAGAGACCGAGAGCACTCTGCGTCCCCACAACCCGCACGGACTGGGGTATTTGTTAGACGGAAAGGATGGGAGATCTGGGAGTCACCGTTGGGTCGGTGATGCGATCCATGGATAGGGTTATTTATAGTGTTCGTGATAGATTGTGTGGTGAATAAAGTGAATAAGGTCAAGTGGCACAGCACGCTTTGGTTGCATAACTTATAGGCGTTATATATACACTGTGCTGTGAGTGGAAGTTGGAAGGGAGGGAAACGACTTTTTTCAATTCGTTTCTGGTTCTAGCGATGGCTATGAACATATGAATATACATGAGTTGTATATGTAGAGAAGAGAGAGCGAGAGAAAGTGGATAGAAAGATACAAAGTAAGATGAAAAGGACGGGCCAGGGATTGAACCCATGACCTTATGCATACGAATCAGAAGCGGTAGCCACTAGACCACCAAGCCCGTCAAGAAGATATTTGCTGGAACTCTACTGTTCATAAATATGATTACCTATCTCTGATGATCGTTTATCAAAAACTCCCTTGAATATTGCGAATAGGAATTGCCAATTCTTTATAGAGATGGTTGTTTCGGTTGCTTCGACAAGTGATAGCAGGGATCGATGTATCTTACAACCCAAACTCGGTAGAGCATATATGAAGTTGCTGAAACGTTGCTAAAAAGCAGTTCAAATTTTACGCAGTTCACTATATTAGACTATCTGACCCCATAACGGTTGAATTAACACATGTGCACCTCCGTGTACCCACCGTAAAATGTCACGTGGTCTATGGGCAGTCCCTGAGAATAGACCACGTCTTGTCAGCCAACACTGGTGTGTATCTGAATTGATCCATTGAAAGAAAACGTAGATAAATGATTTTTTCTAATGATTTATGTAGTTTTGAAGATTTTGGACCACTCTAAAAGCAACAAATACACAATTATATTTCAATACCAATACATGATTTAAGAACCCCCAAATTAAAAGGTTAATCAAAACCTACGAAGAAAGCACATCGTGATAGCTTATAATCGATTATTTTTACATGCTTTCCGTAATCAGCAGATTTCAAAGTTTTGAACCACCCTAATATAGTAAAATCTAAATATATTATAAGTTCCACATCAGAAATAGATTAAGGGAACTAAAATTATCATAACCTGTGAATTTTAGCAATTTTGGTTAACATTTGAGGTTTTGTCCGACTTTTGTATGGAGGCCCGCCACTGTGCATGAGCTCGCTGCAATCTACGGCAAACCCAGCATCCAGAAGGTAACCAACACCAGTCGGAAGGATACTGTGGACAGGGTATTTTGCAATGATGCCGGGCAACAATCCTGCAAAGTTGATATTTGCTATTGATCCGGTTGGCACAAGAAGGCGTGGAGCGCCGAGAGCACGATGGACGAACCAGTCTAGCGATGCATTGAGCGTGATCGAGGATGAAGGGCGACATTCCCAAATCGAGTAAAGTGAAGTCATATGTGTTATTCATTGTGTTAGCCTAAATAAGTGTGATGTAGTGCAAGAAAATATATGCACGTACATATGCAGCAAAGAAACTCCGGAATTTCAAACAATTTTGGATTTATTATAATTCGCATAAGTCTGATTCCAAATTTAGAATCTCTTTCACTCTGCCCTACATAGAAGTTCACACAGATATCTTTTTTCATGGCTATTCTTCTTTCAGAAACCCCGCGATAGTGCAAAATCGATCCGAGTTTTAATTGAAAACACACAATAAATAGCACAACAGTTTTTCCTTGTCCGCCTCTCGCAGCTTTCCGCGTACCCGATCCGACCCGGAGCGAGTATTAATAGCAGGCTAAAACTTATCTCGGGCACATCGATGGAACTGTCGGTTGGCGAAATAGTTATGCTTATGCTACGCAAAAAGTTTGGCAGAGTTGTTGATGCTCTGCAATTTCAGACACGCAAAACTTTCCACGACTTCTGACTGACTGCCGGGGAAGTTCAGCTGTGCATCGCGCGCGCGATAATATTGATTAACCAGGAGGATGGAACGGTCTCACCAGTCAGGTGAGACACCGCGTCTCAACTTACCATTGGTTGCTGTGGTTGATCCTTCATTGTTTCGGTTTTGATTATACCGACTGTTGGCACTTGATGTTGTTGTTGCTGTTGCGGAGCTTGCAAACCCTGCTGATTGGTGGGTACTTGGCTCTGCTGTGCAAGCTGCTGCTGCTGCTGTTGCAGGGGTTGATTGGCGTTGGTGGCAAGCAGCGTGGCGTTGACTCCTGTTTGTGCACCGGAAACGGTCACCAGTTGGCTCGATTGGACCACATTGGAAGTCCCAGTTGCAGCGGCAACAGCACCGGTGGTCGTATTCGGTGAGGGATGTGGCAATGAGGCTGGCGCCGGGCTAGCTGCCGTTGCGTTTTGCGGTAGGTTCTTCGGTGTGGCACCAAGGTTCAGCGACTTTCGACCGCGTCCAGTCTGTGTGGGGGGAGAGAGAGATAGAGAAAGGTCCAACATTAGTACTCGATGATATGGCTTGGTTTGAGGTTGATGTTGATTGCGGTTGCCGAAATGATGACACCGATGATGATAATGATGGGTAAAAAGGACAAGCTCGTCGTAAAATCCGTTTGTCACCGAGCGCGGAGATGTTTTTACTGCTATTTTCGTTGGTTTGTTTACGCCGTCGCATTAAAATGAAATTTTGTGGCAGGATTTGTGATTCATCGGTCGTAAATTTTCGTCGGTCGTCAGGGGCGCGTCTGATATGTAGGCGACTCGCTTTCAGGTGGCCTCGTTTTTTCGGGGTGTTGTTGTTTATATTTTGTCGGGTCGAAAGAATGTCGCCTCGATTGTTCACTAACGTATTTGTTAATTTTATTGCAGCTAGGGATTTGAGAAATAGCTGAAAAATAATGCAACTTCAAGTCGTTGTAATTTAATTTATAAAATTATTTGAAAAAAAAAATCCCAAACATAATATGAAATGAGCTCACCAACCCACCAGATAACTGTTTATTCGCAGCTGAATGATTGGAGAATTTGGATGATTGGAGAATTGCTAACAATACCAAACATAGTATGGAACGAGCTCACCAATACATATATCTATTGTTTATTAGTGTTTTGCTGTGTAATTGTTAACCGTCTTGTAAAAATATCTTTTATGCAGACATTTCTTATGAATTAATCGGAAGCGCAGGTCTTTAATCGTATGAAAACATAGTCTGCACTCCAGCATCCATCACCCACGAAAGGCAAGCATTCAACATAGGATATTTTCCAGCCCACCTTTGAGGACCATCATGCGAGTGAGTATGTTGTCGTGCACGCATCAAGAGCATCATAAGTAGTTATAGGTACCCCAGCAAACTCACTTCCCATAATGTAAGAAAAATCGTCCGCATCGTTGTCGTTCGTTTGTTGTGCGACTTTATTTACGCAATTTAAGCAGTGCCACTTCGGGAACGAAAGTGGCCCCATACTTCAACGGATGGAACGTCTCGAGACGGAAAGAGCCAACCGGAGAGTTCTGCTGGCCCCGTTTGCAGACGACACGCAAGTTTTCTCTCGTCTTTTAATTACGTTCCTCTCGGTTGGTACCTGCTTCTTCACTTGTTCAACTGTGGCTTTAAGTGCTTCTATCATTAAAGCATCCTCGTCTAAAAACATGCTTCCTGGTAACTGTGTTCAAACTTTAAAGAAGCCACTAGCCGATTTCGAGCGCAAGCAAACGAAAGTGTCGTTCGAGTTTGTTTTTCGTTCCGAAAAACTAGACGGACGTAATTAAACAATTAGGTAGCAGATCTTGTTGTTGTGCTTCCCCCGGGGGTTTGGTTGGGTGTACCAAACTATTTCCAAGAACTGTAGCCGCCGACGAAGAAGAGAGGCACCTGGGGCATGGGAAAACAGACCTTCAAGCCGCCACTACCGCCAGTAGGAAAGGGTGCGAAGCAGAGACGTAGAAGGCGAATTTAGTGATAATAAAATTGAATAATAAAACTAAAACCAAGATGCCGACTCAGTCGGAGGAGTTTGTGTTTCCTGGCAGTCTGGTTCGTTAGTGGAAAACTAATTAGGAACATAAAAGTACCAAACACGCCGAACCGAACCGAACTGGGAACTGGGACCCGGGATCCGTAGGCAGGCATATTCCTGGAAATCTCAAACCAATTACGGTAACGACGACCGGCGCAGAGCTCAGACCTCGGAGATTTAGGGCTGTCCGTCCATCTGATAAAATCCCGGATTGCGGTTCGTCGGAAGGGTTACGCCGACTACCTTCGTTACGCAACGGTAGCAGCGCCAGCGCACTATGGGGAAAGTGGTGGCCAAAAATCGAAAAGTTTACTTGCTTTGAATGACGTGTCTTATATACCATTTGATAGCCAGATAGTTCAAACCTAGATTCCCAAAATTTTAGCCCTCTGCGATGGAAACTCATTGCGCCACAGATATCAGACTTAGAAAAATAGTGAAAATTGTGGAAAAATGCATTTTAAACAAATACAATTTTCTCAGTGAAAAAACGGTTTAATTTTGGAATTTAATCCACCGTTGGAAATGTTATTGTCTGAACTTGAAAATGGGTGTGTTGTTGGGGTTACACGGTTAATTTAAATGAGTAAAAAATGGGTAATTATTGACAAAAACAGCATTTTTTGCCTAAGTTGGTCTACACGGAACTACAAATCAACCCAAATTTAAGTTGTTTTGACGCAATCCCGGTCTTCCGTGGAATAACTCAAATTTGCGTCAAACAGCGAAAGTGGTGAGTGAGTAGTTCTCGTTTGAGAGCGGCAAAAAAATTAACCCACTGGTAAGTTATTTTCACCCAACGGAGGCCTCAAATGACGCAAATTTGGGTTAACTCAAGAAAACCCAAATTTGGCTTCTTCCACGGAAGAGCAGCGGATGCGTCGGTGCTTCTCTCTTTGTTTTTGACAACATTGCGGTGGGGCGAGGGAGAAAACAACCCAACTTTGAGTTAAAACTAAAAGCAGTTTAGCCAAATTTGAGTTTTTAAAACTTATTCTTTGGGTTTTAATATTTTTCCGTGTATATCTAACAAGCAGGGTCGAGCAGTCTCAAGAGACCGCCTCCATAGTTTAGTTTGGGGTCCATACTATCTGCAGAACGCGAATCCAGCTGCGGATAGCTGCGGATGAGCATCATTTTGACACAAGCCCGAAAAATGGATTTTTTCTATTTTTTTTTTTGTTAATTACGATCATTGATTATGCGAGCACATACAAAAAAGTCGTACAAATTAAACATTGCTTCAAAGGTAGAACTGTTAATTGTCAAATTAGGTCTTTAAAATGTTATACACTTAATTATTTTTATGTTAAAAATGGGTAAAAACTGACCGAAAATTATCTTTCCATACACAAACTGTATTAACTCATCTGGATTGAAATGCTTCTTTTGTTCACGAAAATCTTGTTTATATTTTGAATACATATTTACCAACGGGGGAAGAAAAACCACATCTTATATATTTGTTTTACTAAAAATACCTACTTGTATTTAAAAGACGAGGGCAATATTTTCAAATCATAAGTTTGTTTTGAACTTTAACACTAGCAACCTGAACATCGCACAGTAGTTAATTAAACGTAAACAAATCTGAAAATAATTGTTTGTGGTAATATTGAACATAGGAACATCGTGTTACCACAGACAAACAGACGTATCACTTGGAACAAAATGCGATAAAAATCATCGCCACGAAAACAAAATCGCCCAATGCTTATTACGTTAAAAAGGGAAACGATCTGAGTACAGTGGGACGTCTGTTTGTCTGCGGTCATACTTTAGATCTAAAAAAAAAACTCAAATAGTTAATGCAACAAAAGCATTTGAATATATCAAGGCAAAATATAATTTTGATCTTCCTAAAGAAGAACGACTACAGTAGACGATCGCTCGGTGCAAACGCTTCAACTGCAATGCTTTTTATGTTTGCTAAGTGCAACAATTTTGCAGTTATTGCACCGCTATCCGTCATAATGAAATGTCAACATGCACATTGGCTGCATTCTGCAGCAACTGACAGTTCTATGACATCTACTAGTTTTTGCAGTTATTGAATTTTATTCGTTAAGTGAAACGTAAACATGTTGCAATTATCGAACGTCTACTGTACTTCAAAAGTTGAAGTACGTAGCACAATATTTTAACAATGCATAGAAAAAGGCTCACGCAAAAAAAAACTTTGAAAAATACAATAACGATTGGCGCGACGCTTATTCGGAACTTGGAAACGATGTTATGTTTGGTGGTAATGTGGGCACTTTACAAAAATAGCATATTGACCATGTTCTCAAAAATCGTGAAATTGATATTGCTTGTGAATTTGATTAAGTTTCTAGAGACAGTGAAAATTATGTTCTACTTAGCACTTAGCAGTATATTCATTCCTGCAGTATAAAAAATGGAGACATATCATCAACTTTGTGAATGATGTTGATATGTGTTCAGTAAAATAATATAAGCATATTAAAAAAATATCCAATCGACGAGTTTGAGCTTATATTACTGCCTATTGGACGCAGTGGCTTAATTTCCCCAATAGGGAGGAAAAAAAAGGGGGGTGAGAGGGTGGCAGGCAAATTGGAGAGGGGGGGCTTCTGGTTGATAAACAATTCTTCACCATTATACCTGATTAACATTTAAAACATGGGGGGGGGCAGATTTACCTCGAAGGGGGGGGGGAGTGCTTCCACCTCCGTCTCTCCTTATTTTATCTTATGCATGGCAATCTTATTCTAGTTTTGATTTGCCTTTGAACTGTCTTAAAAATTAAAAACAAACGTTTAAGTTTATGTTCACGAATAAGTAGTTCCTAACTGGGTTAAATACTAGTTACACCTTCCAGATGTGATGAAAATACATAATTTCGACTAATTTTATGCTAATCTTACTAGAATACTTTAAAAAAATGCGGAAAAACCAAAAAAATATTTTTGGCCACCACTTTGTATGGAGCCGCCCCATAGTGCAGCGGTGCGGCGATATGGCCGCGACACGGTGGCGATTTTTCAAACTAATAATAACATCGCTGTCATGGCGATTTCTCATCCTCCGCGTGTGTCCTCGATACGGCCTCGATCTCGGATGTTCGTTCGTTCGCCCGGCATAGACGACGGCAATTAAAAAACTGTCATTTTTTGAAATTACTTGCACACGGTGATATGTACTAGCAGCAGCAGCAGCAGCATGCTCGCCAGGTATGTTATTAGAAAAGACGCGCGTCACCGGCGCTGGCTGCCGCCACGCAGCTGAGATTGTCTGATTCAGAAAATCAGAAAATGCGATGGAGGACGGGACTTACGTACAGTCATTGTGCACTCGGGCTGTGGGGTGGACGGGGTAAAATGACTAAAAGATGTGGTATGGGAGCCCATATAGCCACAGCTGTAAAGTCTTGGGTATTCAGCATGGCCATGCTGAGAGTGACGGGGTCAATTCCTAGCCGATCCAAGAACTATTCCTGAAGAAGCTGAGAAGCAGGCTTAGTCTCAATCGGGACGATATGCCATGAAGAAGAAGATGTGGTGAGGACTGAACTAGACTAGAACCTTTCTTTAGCAAGGGGAACTCTATCTAGGTAACCTTGGAAGCCTAGTTCTACACAGATCGAAAAAAAGAGTGTAAAATTCTGTGGCATATGATGCAGATGATTGGAGCGTGGGATATCACAGAAGTTTACATGACATATCATATCAGTAACAAATTTTGAAAACGACGTATAATCAATGGTGTAGCATTGATTATACGTCGTTTTCAAAATTTGTTACTGATATAAAAGTCATGAAATATCATGTAAACTTCCATTATATGTCATGTAAATCAGCATGACTGAGAGTTTACATGACATGTAACACAAATTTGCGATGTAAACCATCATAACTCTAAGTTTACATGACTAAAATGAAGCTTACATGACGTGTAAATGCCATTATTTTTATCTGTGTAGCAACATTAAGTAAACATGGTGCGTGAAAACCGCGTGTGCCTCGAGCAAGTATGCTTGTCAACAACGCTGTTTCTTTTAATAATCATCTATGAATTGCTAAATAAGAGTTATTCCACAATTAACTACACAGATCGAAAAAAGAGTGTAGAATTCTGTGGCATATGATGCACATGATTGGAGCGTGGGATATGACAGAAGTTTACATGACATATCATGTAAAAGTAATAAAATATCATATAAACATCCATTATATGTCATGCAATTCAGCATGACTCTTAGTATTTACATGACATATAACACAAATATACATGATATATCATGTAAACCATCATAACACTGAGTTTACAAGACAAGTAAAATTAAGTTTACACGGCATGTAAATATCATTATTTTTATCAGTGTAGTATTGGAATTTCATGAAACATTTTTAATGCATACAGCCAGGAAGTTCTTTTTCCTGTGTTTAAAGGAGGATTAATGTATGAGTGAATATAAAGATGGCTGTTAAAATGGCTGCATAGCAAATATCGAAAGTACATTCTCAGGAAACTTTGAGTAGTATTTTCAGCTTCGTGCGTTTTGTTGATGAGTCCGTGTTCATGAAAATCCGAGTCAAAATGCAAGAATCCTGTAGGGATTGAGAGGCATACCATGGCCGCAGTATTCTTCCGGATACAACAAATCCATTCCAAAATTCAATAGAGATAGAACAGTTGTTTAGCGATAAGTAATAATGTCTAGACTAACATTTGAAAAGGGCGTAACAACCATTTCGAATTTCTGCTTCTCCCGTCCCTCCTAGGCTTACCAACCATTATTCATGAAATCTTTTACAAGTAACAGATAGATCTGGCTCCCCTCTATCTGTTAACGGGAAAAGTTTGCATAAAAGAAAATTAAATACGCCTAGGAGGGACGGAACAAGTGAGAATTTGCAATGGTTGTTCCGCCTTTTTCAAATGTTAGTCTAGATTAGGGACAATGGAAATTCGCGGTAAAATTTCTTTAATTTCGCGGGCTACTATTGTGAATTTCGCGGCAATGGCGCGGTCTTATGTTTTTGACCATTTTTTTGAAAAAGAAAATCAATTTTGCATGTCAAATGAATAATTCATTTAAAAAAGTAACAAGTTTTATGATTTTTCAAGAAAGAAGCATACATTTGATGCAATGAATTTTTATTATGCAGATACGGAATCTTAAATAATTTCAAACTGTCGAAAATTATCTGTCAATAGGACAGATCGATGAAGTACTATATTTGTAGTAATGAGTTGAATTTTAGTATGGTGAGAAGGTCAATTCTCCGTTTCTGCATAGAAATGGTGCAAAAAGCGTGGGTATTATGATTCCTTGCCTAATTTAATGCTGTATGAGCAAAACTCTGGGCAACAGTGTTGTTGTTTTCTCCATTTCTTGCAACATAAACAACATAGTTATCCAAAGTTTTGCTCAAACAGCATCAAATTAGGCAAGGAATCATAATACCCACGCTTTTTGCACCATTTCTATGCAGAAACGGAGAATTGTCCTTCTCACCATACAAAAATTCAGCTCATTACTACAAATCTAGTACTACACCGAACGTGCCCCATTTTTGACTAAAAATTTGAAATGTATGGGAATATGTAAGGTATTTTTACAGTTTTGTCAATTTTCGCAGCATTTCGCGGGATTTCTTGAATTTCGCGGCCAAAGCCCAATTTCGCGGATTTCGCGGCTTCCGCGAAATCGCGAATTTCCATTGTCCCTAGTCTAGGCAAATTTTGCACTTTTCAAAAATCGTTCAAGTAGCTGTAACTTTTTGAAAAGTTCATCAAATATTCTTAATTTTCACTATAAGTTAATAAATTTGGAAAATATCGGACTATTCTGCACGGAGTTATAAAGATTCTAAAAAAGGTATATACTTATTCGATAGCTAACTTTGCGCTGTTACATCTCTGGATTCAATGAACCGAATACAATGAAATTTTGACCATTCATGACTTATATAATGAGCTATGAAAAACTTTTCACATGATGAGCGTAAAATTGAGTCCAATTTGTGATTCAGTCTTGAAAATGTCTACGTTCTTTGATGATTCCGTCTCGAGCAAATTTCGGAACTTTTTAGTGTGTAGGTAAACGAAACGAAACGAAACGACTCGAAGACTCGAAACCGTTGACAAAGGTGATCTACCATGGTGGTCACTTTGTGAATACGTACAACACGATTTCTAACCGTTGTCGAGTTCTAGAGAAGGGACAGATTCGTCGACCATGCTATCATGACTTAAATCACAACACTGCAGATTTCGACAATTTGTTGCATTTAGAGTGGAAGAGATTACGAGCAAGGCGAAGGCAACATTGAAGATGGGTCTCTACGAAACATAACGTAGCCAATGAGGCCAGGTCCTTCCACTGATACGTTGGATTTAAAGGCCGAACTTTTTTACACCTGGTGATGGTGGCTCCATGGAGGAAGTAATCTGTTGGGCTTCTGAGAGCGATTTCCTACACACATCATTTCATAACAAACTGCCAACATCGAACTAATAGACAAGAGTAAACCACTACTGGCGTTGCTATTTGCTAGCGTGAAATTACCATCAAAACAGGAAATGAGATCAGTATTCTCGGAGTGAAACCCAGATGAAGAGACCTTGGCAACTGAAGCTGATGAACTCCCTCTAACGTTCATCTCACTGAATGGATGACTCAGCTTAAGAACTTTAACGCCGAACCACTTACTGTTATAGAGTTCGAGTGGTGTTAACAACCTCCGAAGAAGTTAGCATCTTCAGGGCGTTTAGGGTCTTGTTCCTGCATATGTCAACAGACAAATGATAATGCACGCACATTCCCCACACGGGGTAACGCTAGATGAGGTCAAAATACGTAGGGGATTCTGGGGTAATACGCACCACTTAAGGAAGATGCGTCCAAATGCATATAAAAAGGCAATAATTTATTGGTTTAATGCATGCATTCATTGCATATACTTTCATTCTAAGAGAAACCAAACAAAATTTTAGCCTTAATACAGTTCAGCTCTTGAAAATAACGTTTTTTGTACCTAAAGACTAACATTACGGCTTCGTATGTTTATGCGGGGTAGTATGCACCCTTGCTCGGGGTAAAATGCACTACAACAATGGGGCAGGATGCACTCAAACAAAGGGGCAAGACGCACCACAACATTAAGGCAAGATGCACCGTCGAGTTTAGAAATCTTTTTACTTCTTAGACAAAATGCATGTTTTATGAGGTTTTAAGATAAACAATAGCTCAATTTAGTTTGCGATTACTTACAGAGCACTCATAGATATTATTACAGCTTGTTTTCTATAGGTGCGTTTTGCCCCAACCAATGGAGTGCATATTGCCCCAATCAATAGCAAAAAATAAAATAGTTTAAAACGTATAATTTACGTAGATTACTGTTTAAGTTATTTTTCCTCTGCTTAGCATTGCCCTCAATGAACTGAATAAACACAACAGCATTAGATGTTTGGTCGGTTTTCACCATCAAATCATTCAACAAACGGTCGGGAAAATTACATCAGAATCGTGCTTTTCAATTTTATTCATTTTTCTCACTAATTACGTAACGCAGATATGTAAAATTTTCCAGATGCTCATTCATTAAGACGTTCTATTATACTGATAAGGTTTCAAAGCTCTAAAACCGATAATCTCTGAAAAACAAAGGGGGTGCGTTTTGCCTCGACAGTGCGTATTACCCCAGATGCCCCTATCTGTCAAAGGTTGCAAATTCTTAGTGGAATGAAAAGGAACAGTACTTAATCAGGTTTTCTTTTGATTTAAGCGTGTTTTACACATTTTCAGCGTGTATCCCGCAACTTCCTGGAATGTAAACATTGTATCCAGCTGTTATTTAGTGTTGTTGAAGTTTTCGTGCTCAAAATTTTAGTTCTATTTCCAAAGTCTGATGTCACAAAATGCCCAAAAAAGCATTCGAAATTTGATTGTTGAACATCACAAAACTGGCAAAAGCTACCGTGATATTGCTGATATTGACCAGCTTCACAAGGATACGGTCAGTGTCAGTAGGATTGTGCTGATGTTCTCTATCTCACCAGATAAGAGATTAGGGCATTCTTCAAAGACAACTGGCCAAATTGACGGAGTTATCGTTAAGAACGTGGAGCTGGACCCGGGACTATCAGCTCCGAAAGTTGCAGATTCGTAGACCACTGGTGACTGGAGGTGATTTGGTCATACGAGACAAAAGTAATACTTTTTGGGTTTGATGGTATGACAAGAAAATAGCGGTGAACTGGCAAAAGTTTGAAAAAGAAGTACTTGCGATCTACAGTCAAGCATAGCAGTGATGAGTTACTCTACCAACGCAGATTTTTCAGAGAAGAGCTTGAGTTCATCGATGGAATCATGGTCAAGGAAGTTAGTTTGAACATTTTGAAGCGAAAACTACAAGAGTTTGCACAAAAGCTAAAGCTAAAGTTCTAAGAAGACGGAGATCTGAAGCACACCACCATGCTGGATACGCTGTGGATCAAGGAAAAGTGTATCTTGGTTTTGGAGTGTCCAGCACAGTCTCCCGACTTCAATCCGATCGAGCGACTCTGGTCAATTTAAAAAAAATATCAAAGTCCAGGAGCAAAAACCAACGTGCATCCAGAAATTGCGACAGGAATTCTCTACTGAATGGGACAAAACATATTGTGGGTCAATTAATCTATCTGCCAGGTGTCGTATCAAAAATGTAAGTAGTCCGCATTGAGAGTACATTGAGCGAAATCGTGTTTCAACAGAAACACCCAAAGTTTCAAAACACTATGGTTTCAAATGTTGGAAAAAATTTGGTGTTTGATATCGATGAACAAAATAGGGTAGGTACCTAATCAAAAGTTGAACCAAATTGCAGCTTTCCGAAGTAGCGCTAATTTTGAATGATTTTTTCTCCCACATGGAAATAATTTACTACGGCAAAATTTTATGTACATGAAAGCCATAAGCTTTTCTGTTAAGTGGGTATAAGCTTTCTGTTAAGTGGTATAAAGTTTGTATTTGCACCGAATTTCATTGAAAAATTCGATTATTCGTCAGCAATGATTTTAATCTTAATTTGAACCATCGTAATCATAATTTGAACCAATTTTAATCTTAATTTGAACTACTGGCAGCAGCAGCTCGAGCATCTCCCACAACAGCCAATTTCGTGCTGAACAATAGAAAAACACATGGATCTGCTAATAGGACAGATCGGTGAAGTACTAGATTTGTAGTAATGAGCTGAATTTTAGTATGGTGAGAAGGTCAGTTCTCTGTTTCTGCAATGAAATGGTACAAAAAACGTGGGTATTATGATTTCTTTCCTAATTTGATGCTGTTTGAGCAATACTTTGAGTGACTGTGTTGTTGTTTTCTCCATTTCTTGCAACATAAACAACATAAATAGTTATCCAAAGTT
This sequence comes from Aedes albopictus, assembly GCF_035046485.1. Lineage (NCBI taxonomy): Eukaryota > Metazoa > Arthropoda > Insecta > Diptera > Culicidae > Aedes > Aedes albopictus. The sequence continues at coordinate 308,654,414 of NC_085137.1, read as the reverse complement.
TTGCTCAAACAGCATCAAATTAGGCAAGGAATCATAATACCCACGTTTTTTGCACCATTTTATTGCAGAAACGGAGAATGGACCTTCTCACCATACAAAAATTCAGCTCATTACTACAAATCTAGTACTACACCGAACGTGCCCCATTCCCATAACTATTTTTCATTAGGCAGTGGAATTTCAACTAAGAATGTTTTAAACTCTTCAGGAACTTGGAAACTAAATTCTGAATTTTTCATCCCCCAAGAGTAAACAAAACAACCACTAGCGCAGTCTAATGGCCTACACTGAAAGCTTCGTTTACTAGTTCAAATTTAGATTACAAATGGTTCAACTTAAGATAACATTCTCCAAGTAAGAATTACTTAAATTTGATAATTTTATGACAAATACACTAAATTCTGTTTTTACGTGATGGATGCGTTCGCGCAAAAAAAGATCGTGTAAAAAAGTTCGCGTAACTTCGAGAATTCGCGCAAAAAAAAATCCAAAGGAAATTTTTTTACGCGATTTGCCCTCCGCAAATGACCAAAATCGCGTAAAAAAAAGTCGCGTAACTTCGAGAAAATCGCGTAAAAAAAGTCGTGCAAAATAAAATCGCGTAAAAAAAAGTCGTGTAAAAAAAGAATTCAGTGTAATGCGGAATATTATTCGGTTGGTCGATTCTACCTTAAATAAGCTTTCATTTGACGTGTTCACATATTGCATGTGATACAATGCATGAGCTGTACGAGTGCACCGAAAAAGTGCTTTCTCTGGGGGGAAATGGGTGAAATCACAGTGATTTTTCAATTGCCTGTTTTCCATGACAAAACGCTTTTTTTTCAATGCTTTTGAAGTCCATGTTATCAGGTTATATTACGGAAAGCTGTTTGACATCTTTTTCGGAACAATATTTGCCTAAAAAGTACGTCGTTTTGATGAATTTCGAAATGGTTCAAATTAAGATTACAATTTGACTAGTTCAAAGTTTGATTTCTTACCCTAGTTTAGATTTCGTTTGAACAAAGGCCCAGTTCAGTGCAGTTTTAGTTTGCTGATAGGTAGAGTTTGAAACTTGCTTACCAGCAGTCACATGTGCGCTCAGTTCTGCTTCAACAGTGCATTTTACACGAATCCCTCCTATCCCATAAGTTTGCATTAGGTCTGCATTCTCAGACCAGACAGCTACCAGTCGGTAGTGTGCAGTGTCAGTATGTGTGCAATTAATAATTATTTTAAGATAGTAAGCTAAAAATACCTAAGTCGAGTACCAGGCGATGCATCGCAAACTCGAATGCAACAACAGCAGCAGCAGCTGTGCAAGCGTTGCGCTTTCTAGAAATTGTTAGGATTTTGATCGTCGCGCTAGGAGGGAATATTCAACTGGGCTTCGAGATATGGTTGGGTCGAGGAATGCTTAGTAAGATTTTTTCTTTTTTTTTATGCGGAGTTATTGCAAGCGTTTAGCCACGGGGGTGAATCTTCGTCACGAAAAGCACTGCTCGTTTGATAGCTCAACACTAGCGAACCTGGTGGTGGAAGTCCAGCTTTAGCCTGCAGCGAGCATAGGGAGGCGGCGTAGCACGCTTTGATGATTTTTTATTTTTCCATTGAAATTCATTCCAATCTAGTTTTCCAAGTGAAAATTTCACGACTTCCACCTCGAAACTTCACATTTGTTCTAAGATACACATCTGTTCTGTGGTTTAGCGATTGAATTGATGCGATCTAATTATACCAGCTCGATTAATCTATTTTGTGGAAATCCCGATTATAAACACATTGAAACTATTAATTAGTTTGATTACACGAATAGTGCCAAATAACATCATGTATTTCCTATTTTTCATTCAATATAGTATGAATTTCTACTTTTGAATGACGAAGTTCTTTTCATTGAACTGTATCTTCAGTCAAAACGAAATCAATCACTTTCATCGTTTCATCAAAATTTCTCAAGTGGTTATCGAAGCCACGTGACATTCAAGATTTTTCTATCGCGGAAAAAAAAAACATATTGTCCACGTAAAACTGCTGACGTAAGTCCGCGCGAGGACGCGAAGTATAGCGTGGCAGCGCGAAAGGCAGATGCTATAGCGGAGAATGGAACACAATATCGATTTCCTCGGTGAAAAATGGAACACGATAATGGTTGTTCTTCGCCGCCGGCCGCCACCTCAGTGCAGTTCGGTCCCCCAAGAGTCGTCCCTTGCCCTTTCCTTCCGAAGCTCAAGAAATGGCGAACCTCGCATCCGCCGTACACAGACACACACACACATACACCAAAAGCGAAGTTCCCCACCCCCGCCGCATACTTACATTACAATGGCATAGGGCCATCACTTATTCCGGAACTGGAGTGGAGTGGTTCGCCCCCGAGGACGTGCCTTCAAGCCGCACGGTGTGTACCAAGAAAGGACGTGCATAAGCGGAAGAAGATGATTATAAATGGCCCGTAATATACATTTAATCGATACTAATTTACAATTAGATTACGTATATACATATTTAACGCGAGCGAGCGGAGGTGTAGGTTGTGTGGGATTCACGGAGAGGTTCCTGGAGCACTCGAAAACAGATTGGGACCATCTCATAATCACATCCAATTCCGTTTGCCTCGCCGCCTTCATCATCATCATCATCTCATCAAACGCAGCAAACAAGCCAGCCAGCCACAGTTGTAAGGCAGGATCGCATTATCATCTGATGGGGCTATGAGCCTTTACACGAATCTGGCCTACTGCTCACTCCCACAGAAAACATGAAAACAGCGCGCACAGTAAAAGTCAAATTTGACTTTTACTGTGCGCGCTGTTTTCAAATGTTCTGTGGGAGTGAGCAGGACAGGGCAAATTCATGCAGAGGCTCATTGGGGGATGAGGGGAGGGAAATTGCATAACGTCTCTCCTCCACGAGTTAAGTACCAAAGCAATTAGGATCGGAATTTATCTTCGGAACGTTTTCCACTCGAACCAGCCGCCATCGCATCGTCGCTTGCTTCTAATCGCTCCCGATACGGCGGCGGTGGTGTGGATGACCTCGAAAAAGTTCGTTGTTTGAGGAACAATTCGCATGAAATCGCACAGATGCAATGCAAGGAGTCTACGATCGTCAAAAGATGTGCGAATCTCCGCGTTATGGCCCAAGTCCCTGGCCTCCGTTCATAGGATCGCCTGGAGCTGATGATGAGGGGACGACAGTCACTGATGTGGACTTTGCGGGAAGGCTCCGGGTCCGGATGGTATTCCGAACCTGGCAACTCCCGATATGTTCAGATTTGAAACGGACACGAAACATTGACCATGCTCGATGAGGACCTGCAAGGACTCGGAGTTTTCGAGCGATGCGTCAAAGATTTTAAAGAACAAGATGCCCCACTTCTCGGATTCCCATATAAGCATCTGGCGAACGGAATTATTTGACTGGAACGCCAACGGTGGTGAGAAATCGAAACTTTTT